>NC_034410.1:145560701-145579223 GCF_002078875.1 Numida meleagris
CCTCCCTTCCTTTCTCTAATTCCCTCCCTCTCTCCTCTTTCTTTTAATTTCATTTTCCTTTTGCTAGGAGTGAAACAACTGCAAGCTTCCACCAGTCAGTCTCAAGGCATTCAAGTCAGATTCACAAGCAAGGCAGCAAACGAGGCCTCCGGGTATAAATCAAACATTGAAGTCCACTATGTAGAGAGAAAGAAAACAGCTTCAGCATGTGCTCAGTATTGGAAGGGGAAATAAAATTTACCAGAATTAGTGGTTTCTTTTACTTCTTTCTCATTGCTTTTGTGTTGGAGGGGTGTCCTGTGGTTTTTAGCTTGTATACCACCAGATTTCTTCTTTTGGTTTTTAACATCCTTTAGAATAATATCTTTGAGATTCTGAATTGTATGAAGGCTGGAAACGAAAGGAAGTTTATTACAGTGTGTAACAATTATCAATTACCATTCATAAACCTGAAAACATTTAAGAGCTGCAGACATAAGACATTGTGGGACTCCAGTGAGGGAAAATAGTGCCCACAGCTATAAGGCTGCAGTCCAAGGGCTCATTGCAGGTATATAAACAGGTGAAGAAACAACAAAAGATGATATTGGCTATCAGCACATTGCCCAGCTAATTAGCTCTTACCTATCACTCCTCTGCACTATTGACCTTCCTTTCTCTGGTCTGACCGAAAAGACTTTGTACCTCATCCTTCCGTACTATTTTCTTGACAATCCTTTATTAAAGCACCCCCCTTCCATTCAATGCTGCGTTTGCATGCCTTCGTAGCTGAATACTTTGAGGGTGCTGATAATGATGATGGGAATTGTTGAATCTCCGAGCAGTGGAAAGAGGGGTAATGCAGAAGTTACCTGCTCATGAAGAAAAATGGTAGGAATTGAACAAATAATCATCTATCTTTTCCCTGTTTATTTTCAGGTGGTTAAGGCATGTGAAGAGCAGATACTCAGCTGTTTGCTTGTGAGAGACATGCAGGAGGAAGCAGCAAGGATGGAGGGAAGAATGTGTAGAAAAGACAATGAAAAGTGGCCAGACATGGAGTGAGAATGTCATGGTTTTATGATATTCGGTTGTTGGTACTCCACATCATAACGTCATGTAGTGGATGTACCTGGTTCTCAGAAGAGAAGGACTACTACATTCCCCAGGGTACTTTGCTCCTCTGTTACCGTTTCCGGCGAGAGGGAAAAGCTAAAAACTTGCAGATCACGAGACCTCGTCCCTCTTTCCGCCCATCTCTCATCCTGGCAGCAGCTCGCTCCCCAGCCATCTTATCTCGGTAGTAGAGTAAGGCCTACCTTGATTTTGGGACATTCTCTCTCTCTGTATTGGATTTATCAGCTTAAATTGTAATTATATTGTATTATAGTGTGTTGTTTTGCATTCCGATATCTTATTTAGTAAATTAGTTTGTTTCTCCTCAGATTGTTGCCACTGTTCTTTGCTCTCAGGGCCATCTAGTTACCCTTTTCCCCTTTTCCTGGGGCATGGGCCCGTGGGTCCTCTGTCCCATTCGTCATGGAACCGGGCCAAATGCCCGTAAACCGTTGACAGAGAAATAAAATGAGAAAGAAAGAGGCAGAGGATGAGAACAAAACAAAGCAGCACATAACGTAGAAAGTGGAATGTGATATCCTGCCACCTGGTTCACTATGGTCTTGAAAGAAAGAGGCAATTTCCAAGGGGAAAATGTTCTTGGTAGTATAATTGATTTTCTACAACATAGAATCATAGAGTCATTTGAGTTGGAAGGGACCCTTAAAGGTCATCTAGTCCACCTCCCCTGCAATGAACAGGGTCACCTACAGCTAGATCAGGTTGCTCAGAGCCCTGTCCAGCCTGACCTTTAATGTCTCCAGTAATGGGACATCCACCACCTCTCTGAGCAACCTGTTCCAGTGCTTCACTACTCTTATGGTCATGATCATGACTTGGTGAAAGCAAAATGTTCAAATCATGGGTCCAGCACTCAGTTCTGTGTTCAGAAATACCATCTTGTAGGTTCTTGCTCAGGTTCTTTCCCTCCAAAAATTGATGTTTTAGTGAAATAAGGCAAATAGGTCAGTTAGGGGAATTGTCATCCTCACTTAGGGCTTTCTTATCTTGTATCATTGTATGACAAATGTGGATGGAGAACTGAGAGGAGCTGGGAAGTAAGCTGAGAAAAAAAAAAAAAGGAGTGGAAGCAGGAGGAGTGTGAGTGGCACCAGGAATGTGTGTATCTGTAGGACATTGCTGGGGGCGACACTGGGAGGGAGACAGACTGTGTCTGTGGTGCGTGTACCTTTCTCCATCCCTCCCTCTCCTCCTCCCACTCCGCCTGAGGTTCCTTTCAGAGCTGCTGCTGTGGCAGGTGAGTCAGTGTGACAGCTCAGACACAGGGCAGCCCCCTCAGCTGTGAAATGCCAGCCAATCTCCCAGCAAACTCAAAGCCCACTATTATAAGTGAATGCAATATGTGTTTTTTATTTCGATTTTTTTTTTCCTTCTCATTTGGCTAGCATAGTGAGTAATTATCAAGGCTCCGTTGTCATTTTGTTGAGTGGAGGGGAAGCTGGTACTGGTGGTGCTGGTGCATCCTTGAATGGGTCTCGCATTTCTTCCCTACTTTGGCTGAGAAAACCCCACCAGCTGCACTAAAATGTGGACAAGAGGGGAATGAAGGGAAAGGAGGAGATGGCCCTGAATTTTTACGCAATGCTTTCTGATTCACAGCACTTAAAACAAGAGCAAGATCCTTTACCTTTAAGGACAGTTGCTGGGGGAGGGGAAGGGGGTGTGCAAATTAAAAAAATCATAGCAACTGTACTGCTGAAGTCCTGGGAGCACTTGGAGAAACTAGCAGGCAACAAGTATAACATCAGCCCCTTTGTTTGGCATCTCTGTGCTGAAGTGGGCTGCATGCTGTGGAAAACATGACAGCAGAAAGAAAAGGAGCAAAGGAAGGAGGGAAGTGCAGGGGAGGACAAGGCAGGGTGTAGGGGAGTGGGAGTTGTGCTGTTGGCAAAGGGAAGAGAAAGAGAGCCCTAGGCTGAGGGGAGGGAGCCAGAGGCAGTGCCAAAGGGAAAGGGACAGCCCAAAGGGCGTTAGGAGATGGCAGAAAGTCAGACAGCTGAACAGCAGTGGTAAGCTGGAACAAAGGGAGGTGCAGTCCTTAAGAGGCAATTAAAAAAAAAAAAAAAAAAGCCAAAGGGAAGGTAAGAGCAGAGCAAACACATTAGAATACATCCCCAGAGTGCCTTGACCCCACCAGGACTTAGGAACATGCAGAATGAGAGCTGGTGTGATGGGATCAGGCAGTGCCATGTGCTTTTTTCTCCTCTGAATTCATTCAAACACTTCTTAAACCCTTGCAAGCAGCATCCAAGCAGCAGCATCCAACAAAGAGCTTCCGCAGCGTAACACAACTTCTAATGCGTAAAGATGTATCTTCTTATGTTTGTGTTGGTCTCCCTGTATTTTTGTTATCTAAAAGTCATGTAAATGACAATCTCCTTGTTCATAGAATCATAGAATCACAGAATATCCCAAACTGGAAAGGAACCATAAAGATCACTGAGTCTGACTCTTATCACCATCACTTGGCCCCTCATGACTCTGTAGCCTGCTCATGCTTCCCCTCAGTCATCACTTTTTGGAGACAACCAATCCTTCAGGTGCTAAATGTGGCACCAGGGCAACCTCCCTGCAAGAGTCAGCATGGGGAAGCTGAGCAGAGAGGAATTTGAGTGAGGAGAAGGTGGAACTTCATATGAAGTAATTGTGACAAATATTAAAGAAAAACAATGGCTTTGGCCTTGGTATCGCAATAATGCTTTTTCTCCTGTATGCTGTCCTACTACTTAGCCTGTGTGTGTGCACACAGAATCATAGAATCATTAAGATTGGAAAAGACCACTAAAATCAACCAGTCCAACCATCAACTAATCAGCATCATGTCCACTAAACCATGTCCCTAAGTGACACATCTCCACATTTCTTGGACGCCTCCTGGGATGGTGGCTCCACCACTTCTCTGTGCAGACTGTTTCAGTACCTCATCACACTTTCAGAGAAGAAATTTTTCCAAATATTCAACCTGATCCTCCTCTGGCACAACTTGAGGCCATTACCTCTCATCCTAAATTAATATGTGTAAAAAAAACAAATTTTTAGGAAAAGGGAGGACAATCATTATCCAGAGCTCCCCAGAAGCACTATTTCTGACTTCATAGATGACTTAAGCTGCTCCCTTGCTGTGTGACTACCAAAAGCACACCATTCTTCCCAAAGGTGTAAGCAGAGATGAGCTTTCCTTCTTTCTGCCTTTCTCCTCCTTGAAAGTTACTGTGTTTTCTATGTTGGTTTTCCAGTGGATCGGTGAGTGGGGAGGCGTTGCTGTGTTGGAGTCCATCTGCCAAAGTTCATACAAGGGACACTGTGCCATCATGCCACCAAGGCAACACGAGCAAGTGAGATTCTCTCTCTTGGTGGTAGATGAAAACAGCCTTTGACTGGCTTCAGCTGGCAGCAAACTTCACTGGCTTAGTGAGCGATGTTGAAATATCAGAGGAAGAGATTGCAAGTCAATACCTCTTTTATGGGTCTAAATGGTCGGTTAGGGTATACCCAAAGTTTTCTTTCAGTTGTGAGAGTTCATAATGTCTTTCTGATAATGCGCCTCCATTCTGGAGTCTTCGGTGTCTAGTATGAGCTGCCATGCAACAGCCATTACTTTGGTTAGGAACACATAAAGGCTCTATGACCTCCAATTCCACATGCTTGTTCAGAGTTGTCTGAAACTAGTCAGAGTCTGCAGAGGCAGAATGATAGACGGAAGCAATCACAATCACAGGAGAATGAGCCTGGTTTCTTGATGAGTCTAAAAATGTTGGTAGAGAGGAGGGAATATGGATAGAGGAGAGAGCAATGGAGCCTCTGCAAAAAGCAGCAAGGGCTAACTGGGGCAGTGACCACAGGTCTTGAAAAAGAAGAAGGTAACAATAAAACGATATGGGCTGCGGTAGCTATTCTGAAATGAAACAAGGGTTTGAGGACTGCAGGATTTACAGTGGAAATGGGTGAGGAGGAGCAAACACTTGACCCTTCATGGGAAAGCTGTTTGCTGGGTGCTAAGAGGCCTTGAAATACTTTTTGGACTTTGTTCTATAGGAAAGTGTATACTTCAAGTTTTTCTAGCACAGTATATTTTTAGTTAATTGTGTATTGATTTGCTTTTTTATCCAGAATAGAGATTAAGACACAATTGATAATTTGCTTAAAATACTGATTTCTGTAACTGCTAAATTATCTAGAGCAGGAGGAAGATTCAAATGCAAAATTCTCTGTATATACTTATATGAAAGACAGGTGGGATTTTTATTCCATCGTCTATTAAACTGTACTATGATATAGCTTATCTAACCTTGCTTGTTGAAGACAGCAGGCTGAATAACATCATGCTCCAGTGGGTATCAGTGACACCATGACAATAGCAGGATCCATCACTGAGTGGCTTACCAACGCAGCTCAGGGGTGGATCTGCACTGATTTCTTTTCAGTTTATTCCTTCAGTTAGTTGTCCTTTTGTTACCTTGCTATATATCTGTTCTTCTGCATCTCTATCTCAGATGAACCCAGTTAAATTAGTCTCTGTTACTTTGCTGTAAGTATTACTAAAATGTAGTGATAATCATGCTATGGAAGTCAAAGTTTCTGCTGGGTGTAGAGTGGGGGTGAATCATAGAATCATAGAATTAGCTAGGTTGGAAAAGACCGACAAGATCACCTAGTCCAACCATCCACCTACCACCAATAACCCCACTAAACCATGTCTCTCAATGCTATATCTAAACGTTTCTTGAACACCTGCAGGGACGGTGACTCAACCACCTCCCTGGGCAGCCCATTCCAGCGCCTGACCACTCTTTCAGAAAAGTATTATTTCCTAACGTCTAGCCTAAATCTCCCCTGGCGCAACTTGAGGCCATTCCCCCTCATCCTGTCACTAGTTACAAGAGAGAAGAGGCCAACCCCCAGCTCACTACAACCTCCCTTCAGGGAGTTATAGAGAGAAATAAGGTCTCCCCTGAGCCTCCTCTTCTCCAGACTGAACAATCCCAGCTCCCTCAGCCACTCCTCATCAGGCCTGTGCTTCAGACCCCTCACCAGCTTCATTGCCCTCCTCTGAACACGCTCCAGGGCCTCAATGTCTTTCTTACAGTGAGGGACCCAAAACTGGACACAGTATTCGAGGTAGGGCCTCACCAGGGCTGAGTACAGAGGGACAGTGACTTCCCTACTCCTACTGGCAGCACTATTTCTGATGCAAGCCAGGATGCCATTGGCCTTCTTGGCCACCTGGGCACACTCCAGGCTCATGCTCAGCCGAGCATCGACTGATACCTCCAGGTCTGTTTCCTCCACACAACCTTCCATCCACTCTGCCCCAAGCCTGTAGTGTTTCCTGGGGTTGTTGTGGCCAAAGTGCAGGACCCGGCACTTGGTCTTGTTGAACCTCATCCCACTGGCTTCCAGCCAGAGATCCAGCCTGTCCAGATCTCTCTGTAGGGCCTTGCTACCCCCAGGCAGATCGGCACTTCCTGCTAGCTACACCTACACCAAGGCAGGTTTTCAGGGCATCTCTTTCAAGACAAATACACCTCTGTTAAACTTCCAGGCTGTTTGTTTCTGTTTTTCTAATTTATATTATTGAACAAACTCTGACTACATTTTGCTTTGTGTCACTTTAAAACACTTAGTCAGAGATAACTCTTTCCTGGGGATCCTGCAATCTGAGGAGACAGGATGAACACATAGAAGAAGAAGGCAATTAGCAAGAATGGGAAATGTATTATCCTTTTAGTGATAGGGATTTGAGATTTTCAGTAAAGTCTCAGCATCTTTCAGGGGTGACTCAGACTGGCTTAGATCTGAGTCACTTCTCATGTCCATCTTCTCTCTGTATGGAACACAGAAGAAGCTAAAGATGATGTGGTTCCTCCCAAAGGCTTCTCCAGATGTGTCCTGAAAGACTAGATCTTCAATGTTTGTGTACAGCTCAGTTACAAAAGAGAAAACAGGCCTGAAATTTTCTAGGTTTCACTGTGCATCTCTGGGCAATTAAACACCAGCAGAGCTCTACTCTGAAACCACCAGATGATCAGCTCCCAAAAGGAGTGTGAAGAGCCTACGAGAGACAGTAATGAGAGACATGCAGTCCTGACTTTGTGGTAATTTTTACCTATGAAACAGTTAAGAATAACCACCTTTTGTCTCTCCTTTTTCTGGAAATATCATTTGTGTGTGTTCATCCACATAACACCCTTAAGGGGAGATGCTGGGCTTTTGATAGAGATCAATAATACTTAAAAGGTGGAAGAGCTGCGAGTTCTCAAGTTCCTTAACAAACAAAACACTTACCCAGGTCTGGGGTTGCTGACTCCTTTAGAGTGATTGTTAGAAGAATAAAAGCCATGATGAAGCCAAGTGAGCGTCAGATAGGAAAGGAGAATGTGGAACTTCTAATGCAAGACATGCCACAACTGTTGAAAACTCTGGAAAGATCAAATATCATGCAAGCATCTATCCTCACCATGCTGCTGTAAAGGGGAAGTTGGTAGAACACACCCAGAGTTTGTAATGCTGAGGAAAAAACAGAGGTTATACCTCCAGATGCTTTGACAGTGAGCCCTTACACATCATTAAAGGGATGGTTGTGAATATAATATACTTATCGGAGAGGCAGGCAGCAAGGATGTGGCAACCAGAACAGGCAATTTGACTGAACAGAAAAACAAGCCTGATTCTGCGTCAGTTCATCTAATTCTATTCCAGATCTCAGCAGTGCAGGCACCCTTCCTTGTCAAATTAAAAATTCATATGTATACAGGAGGGAAATGAGAGTGAACCTCAAGCAAAAGTAAGATTGAATTACAGACAGGGGTTTAGACTTGATCTTGTTTTACCTGAAATACTTCTTGTTGCATAGTGGAGAGCAGAACCTTTTGGAATGAAATCCAGCCTTCTTGTGGCTTTGTTCTGAGCATGAAATTCAGATCGTGCTTTTTTGAACAAATGCAGACCTAGGTCAGAATTGTAACTGTCAGATCTGGAGTTGAATTATTCTAAAATCCCTGAGTGCTTGAGTTTGGAATTCTTGGTTTGATCCGAGGCTGAATCTTCTGCTTGCTTCTGAACTGATATCTATTTGGATATTGTTCACCTTTTAAGGTCTTGAAAGACATGTTAGATGTTCTACTGAGGGACATGGTTTAGTGGGAAATACTGGTGATTGGTGGATAGTTGGACTGTATGATCTTAGAAGTCTTTTCCAGCCTTGGTGAATCTATGATTCTATGTGTTAATCATCATTTTGACACTTGACATCTAAACTTCTTAAAGATTGGATTTATGTTTTTATTATTTTGGTGCATATTTGTAAAAGTAAGAGTTCCAAATCTGCTTTGAAACAGAAAAACATAGCAGAGCTGGGAATGAAGTAATGTAAATATATGATTCTCATGAATCTTCAAGAAAAACGCTTCTGTGTGGTGCAGTTGTGAGAACATGCTCCATTCTTTTATTGTTCCTTCATTCTTATTCATTCCCAACAGAAAAATGAATAAGTTTGGTTAATGAAAATACATCTTAATACTGTAGATGATCTGAGCTTGCACTAATTTTAATACTGGAAGAACTTACAGTCTTTTTTTTTTTTTTTTTGACCTAGATAACACATCTTCTTCTTGGATACCTAATGTTACCTGTGCATTCATATGGTGCCTACAGAGAAATATAATTGCATATTCATACACCAGATGTAGGCTATCCACAGAGATTTGCACCACCATTTGGTCTAATGAAGTAACAGCTGGAATGAACAAGGGTGCACAATGAAACACAAGAAAGACATCAATTATGAAGTGTTCTCATAAGCCAAAGTCCTGCCGATATTACATCCTGTATTCAGATTTCACGTTGAATCTGGAAAGTAGTTACTGTCAGAAATAATTCTTGCTCTTCTCTTGATATTTAAAGACAAATGCCTTCTGCTGTTTTGTATGGCTCTCCACAGCAGGCTTGTGCCATTCAATTCTTATCCAGCCAGTCCTCAAAAAGTTGTGTTTCAGGGGAGCAGAATTTCAGCCTGACTAGTGGATCTCCAAAGCTTTGAGATAAGGGGAAAAGTAATGAATCTTTATTACTCTTTGGCTTCTTTCCTGTGACTCTAATTCTTTGTAATTATACTTTAAAGTAATTTTATTGGCTCTTGTTATCATCTTTGCAACTTCATGCCTATCTTGAAGTTCTCCAGCTTCTGGTCTGTGCTTGGAACTCAGGATGAAATACCCTTGGTAGTGTTTCTTTGACATCCACTTCTCTAGATAGGATTCGTATCATTGCTTGCTTGTGATGCATTCTACAGGAAGCAAACCAAAAGGCTCAGTAAGTCCTTTCAGGTATTACAGACATCCTGCAGTTTCACTCAAGGCAAATTATGTTTAAAAATCTTTCCCCAAATCTTAAGCTACTTGAATGGGCTTTCCTGAATATTTTGATGGAGCTGATCATAGAATCATAGAATGGCTTGGGTTGGAAGGGCCCCCAAGGATCAACAAGCCTGATGGAACTTTGAAGGTCAAAGGCAAGCAAGCTGCCCACTGCATAAGAGAGAATTTAGCGTTGTTGTCAAAGAAAACTTTTTAAATATTAGTGACCTTGAGTTGTTCTGATGTGCTATGCAGATGTTCAGCGTAAAGTAGGCTGAGCTGTCTCTGTTCCTTTACATTTTGTAGTCCCATCACTGTAGAATCTGAGCTACCATCACATAAATCAATTGTAAAAGTGTAGTTACTGTGAACTAGATATATCCTACATGGAACATCTATCAGATGATCCCAGGATCTCCTGCAGTCAGTGAAGCAACAGGACAAACTTGTTTCCCCAAAAGTTTCTTCTCCTTTTTCTCCTTGTATGTGCTGTGCCCTATACATTTCTACGGTAGAAGACAAGATTCCGAATTTCAGTACTTAATTTAGCTGATGAGGATGCCTTGCTCCACTGACTCTAACCAAGAGACAAAACACATCTAAGATTCTTCCCCAGGAAAGAGAGTCATGAAATCCCAGGAAAGTCTTCTTTTCTGGGCTTCAACATCTCCTTTATCTTTACTTTGTTTTGTTTCAGTTTGTTTGCTTTTCCTCATGGAAGATCCAGCTTTACTATTCAGCTTGAAGGGGGAAAAGGCCTCTGTAAACTTGAATTCTGCCTCTCTTCAGTGAGAAACTCAACAGGTCCTGAAGACTTGATACCTGTTTCATAAATGGGCTGAAAGTTTTTAGGCAAAGACATTTTTTTTTTTTTTTAGCTTCCTCCAACATCATCTTTCATGGTTTCTGCTAAAGGCTTTGCCTCTACAGCAAACAGTGTAACTCCCTTTAGCATCTCTAAGTTTTTAGGTTACTTTTGCCATTCACCATTTACTTAGTCTTCAGGGAAAGCCTTTACATCCTTTGAATGAAAAAAAATTAAACTTCTGATGCTGTTTTGAAAGCAAAACAGTGGTTATCAGTGGTGAAAATTGAATACAGTGTGTGGCAAACTTAGCAGTGGTTCTTCTCACATAAGCACCTCTGCAACCCTTTAGGAAGTCTTTCAACTTAATCTTGAAACCCTGTGGGGCTTTACAGCTCTCAGAAAGGTGTTAGGTTAAGAAAACAGGAAAAGAACTAGCACAGAAAGCTCTTCCCTGCTTGTCCTTCTCTGCATCATCTCTAGACCTCATTGTGGCCTTCCAGTGCTTGAAGGGAGCATATAAACAGGAGGTGGAATGACTGCTTACATGGGTGGATAGTGATAGGACAAGGGAGAATGGTTTTAAACTAAGACAGGGGAGGTTTTAGGTTGGATATTAGGAAGAAGTTTTTCACACACAGGGTGGTGACACACTGGAACATGTTGCCCAAGGAGGTTGTGAATGCCCCGTCTCTGGAGGCATTCAAGGCAAGGCTGGATGTGGCTCTGGGCAGCCTGGTCTAGTGGTTGGTGACCCTGCCCATGGCAGGAGGATTGAAACTTGGTGATCTTTGAGGTCCTTTTCAACCCAGGCCATTCTATGATTTTATGATTCTGTGATTCAAAGAGGGAATGGGCTGAGTAGAAAAACCTTATGTTTTGTGCACAAATGAAATGGAGCATCAACTTTTGGGCATGGAAATGAATAAGAAAATGTTGTAAGTGAAAGTTTGGGGAAAACTGAGAAAATAAATGCACTCTGTTTTCCCATTGCAGTAACTTTTGGCCACTTCTGAAAATGTACTTTGATGCCGCGTTGAGTTGGTGTTGCATTATAGCTCCTACACATTCTACTCTGGACACTTTCGTATTAACGAAGAGGTACACGCAAACAGATCTCCCATGAATGCTTGTAAATTCACAGATCCTTATAGGTTGTTCTCCCTCTTATGAACATTAGCCATCTGAAATTGTACATTTATCTTCTTCAACTCAACCGAAAAGTACTCTAATACTTTCTATGAAAACAGTGCTTTGGTTTTGGTTTCTTGTTTTTTTCTTTTTTTGCTAGATTTGCAATTCAGTGGCAATCGAGCCAAGATTCCTGATGCTGGGAAGGAATACTTCCTTCTGTGAGTTTGTAGTGGAGTGCATGTTCTATCTAGCTGCAGAACTGTCTGGAATGATAATGAGCCATGGAGAAATCTGTGAAATTTCTCTACAGACAGATACTAACCATGTTTTAGCTGAAGGAAATCCTTGCAACATTTCTTCTTCTCCTAAGACCTCAGTGTAACCTCTCTTGACTCAGCCAATGGGAAAGCATTTCAGATGTCTGTCAGGCTGTTTCAAGTGGATGCATGTTATAGTGTGATCCTATTTACAGGGAATTAAACGAAGTCAGAGAGGTAGAATTATAGAATTATACAATCACATAATCGCTGAGGTTGGAAAACACCTCTGAGATCATCTAGTCCAACCATCAACCCATCCCCACCGTGCCCACTAAACCATCTAGTGTGACTTCCAACTTACATTTCCAGTAGTGGGGTTGGAGGGATAACTGCAGAGGCATTGTTGAAAATCATCTCTGTAGAGCTGAGAACGTATGCTGTGTAGGATGCAGGGCTTTGCTGTTCCCCAAAACATATGGGGAAAAATACATGTATTTCCCCTAGCCTAGAGATTCCCAAGCTGTGGTCTTATGGTACTCCTTCCTCTGCAAACTCTTCCCAAGCAGTTATCTACATAAATTAGTGCCTGAAGAAAACTGTAATTAGAATATCTTGAGCATGGTTCAAGATTCTCTCATGACTTCTTTGTGCAGCATTATCTGTTTATATCCATCTATTGTTCCTTACCTCATCTTTCATCTAGTGAAAAGGACTTGGCAACATGGCTTAGGGATTAGACCTTCATCTTGAGGCTAGGGAAGAGAAGAAAGCTAAATGTAATGAGAGGCACAAGCAAAAGTTGAAGATGCTGTCAGGTTGAAACATCAGAAAAGGGACCATATTAATTCATCCTCTACCATATTGCTGTTACATGGTAACTAGTGCTTTAGTCTTTTCTTCATCAACTAATGTAGCATGCCAGGTAATGTTCTCTGATAATTTCTCTAACTTCTTGATAGCTAAAAGCTAGAAAAATGTATCTTACCTTTAAAGATGTTATTTCTTAATGAAGTATTTCTGGAGCTGTCTGATCAATACTCCATGTTTTCTCCTTTCCTCTGAAATTAGTTAATGAGTAAGTAACAGAATGGACAAATGATGTAAAAAGGTTTTTCTAATTTGTGCACTCACTTGACATCATATGTTTAATTCAGCAAAGAATTTAAACAAATTTTTGTACTTAGGTACATGAGCATGCATTCATCTCAGCACAGGTGAAGACTGATTTATATTAATAATTTCAAATTGTATTCCTCTTACCTTAATACTCTTGGGTTGTTCCAGTGATAATAAGTATGAGACAGAGAAGTGTAATGAGTCTTCGAGTGTTTTAATTTTGTCTGTTTCTTCACTTCTTTTGCATTTTTCTGTTTCCAAGAGAACATACTTGGGAAATCCAGGCTTATGTCACCAAATAAACTTTGGTAGTAATTCCACAAAGAATACCAAAAATTGTTTTGACTTGTCGAGAAATCACATTGCTGAAAGAGGATCCCCTCCACAGTTTTGACTACTGAGAAATTAACAAAAATATCCAGTTATTATTTTTACACAATCAGCTGTCTCTGTTGTTGAACTACATGTTTTTGGTTCCTTGTTCAAGCCCACGGAATCACAGAATCACAGAATTTTAGGGGCTGGAAGGGACCTCTAGAGATCATTGAGTCCAATCCCCCTGCCAAAGCAGGTTCCCTAGACCACTGATCAACAATGACCCCATGTAATTTCCAACTAAGTTCTGACAGTAGATGACATGGTTTGTGATTGTAGAGTGCATAGCCTTCAATTAAGGTAGTATCCATGCATTTATAGTATATGATTTGGCTCCTGCTATTGATTCTTCTCCAGAGGAGCTTGACACCTGAATTCCCATTTGGAAGCCTCCAGAGAAAAAAAAAACAAGAACTGAAAAGGTCATAGAGACATGACTTCTCTTAAAACCATAGAATCATAGAATCATTAAGGTTAAAAAAGCCTCTAAGGTCATCTGGTCCAACAATCAACCCATCACCACAATGCTCACTAAACTATGTCTCTTTGACATACCCTGCTAAAAGCTGGGGCACAGTGATGCAATCACAGTGATAGGAAATACTACTTCTCCGAAAGAGTGGTCAGGCGCTGGAATGGGCTGCCCAGGGAGGTGGTGGAGTCACCGACTCTGGAGGTGTTCAAGGAACATTTAGATGTTGTGTTGAGGGAGAAGGCCTAGTGAGAACTATTGGTAATAGGTGATCATTTGGACTGGATGATCTTGTAGGTCTTTTCCAACCTTGGTGATTGTATGATTCTATGATTCTAATCATAATACGTATTATATTTCTTTCACCTTCCCTACCAGAAACATGGAGAAAAAGAAGATCTGCAACTTACGAAAGTGTGCTAGGAAGACCTTTCTCAAGCAATGTCCCAGCTGTGTGAACCTGATGGAGGTACTATGAAAAGGATGTCTTTGACATGTATTGGGTCTGTGTAAAAACACTTTCCATCAACAATGTCAAGAAACTGACATTTGACTCCTTCAACAAATCATGTTTCTTGTATCAGGTAAATGAGAGAGTGGCTTTGAAATTCTTTGAATTTGAATTGCAGACAGTAAAAGTCATGTTTTTATGAGTATTTAGAAAGTTATCTTGGTGCGTTTATGAATGAGGAAAACCGTTTTTTGGCCTTAAAATGTAATTAAAGGAAACTGGAGATAACCACTAACATGTCCCCAACATTTTTTATGTTCCTACCTGTATTATGAATCCTTATGTTTCATAGAAATTCAGGCACAGGAACCAGCATTATACAGAGGGAAGTAAAGTAGAGAGACATTAAAGTGAAGAGTACAGACTCCTATGGCCTGTGGAGATCAAAGGAGAATATGTCCTTGCCTTAGGAGGATTTTGAATTTTCCGAGCATTCCTGAGCTCCCTCTAACTTCAGCAGAAGATGTGGGAAGATGGGGCGTACAGAGAGATACCCAAGATCCAATTAACACTTCAATGATTAATTCCACAAGTTGGCACTATGTTTCCATAGTGGAAATGCTGCAGGGTTTGGTGCAAAAGGCAAAGCCCTTCAGCACTGGAAGTTAATCAGAGACCTTGTGGAGGAAAAGCACGTAGCAGTATCCACCTTTCTTTCTTCTAACTGAATAATAAACTTGTTGAAAAAATCGCTGAATGACTTAAAATATGTAAACATGTTTTTCCACAGTCTGAACTACTACTTTATTTTAAAGAGGGAGGAAGATAAAAACAGAAATAGGAAGAAAGGTCAAATTTCATCTCTTCTGGTGAAAGGAATGCACATCAGATATTAATTCAAATACAGAATGTTTCAAAATCTCCCTCAACATTTATTTTCTAGTTTATACTTTTTAATCCATGTCATGCCTGTTGATCATTGTATTCATTTTCTCCCCAGCATATTATTTGTATCGATTCATTCTTTACCTCTTAGGTACCTACTGAAGAAAGCCAGTATGTATCCAGCTTGATGAAGTGGATTTAGAAGCAATATTAAATCCAGGGGTTAAGTTAAGAACTGAGCAGAAGCAAGTAAATCCTTGATATACAATGACAAAGGGAGTTTCTCAGAAGTTATGTGTTTTCATATTTTGTTTTGTTTTTTTTTCTCCCCAGGATATGTTCAGTCTTGTGAAGCTGAGGTAGAGCCAGATGCTGGCAGACTACAAGTGAGGTTGGAAATGTCACTGCCAGGCAGCAGAACTCATCAGCATATTTCTGGCAGCAGTACTAGAGTGCTTCTCCATCTTTCCAACTGATCATGTGTAAGCAAACAGTAATAATCCAGAGCTGAGTTCAGAATCTCCATTTGTGGGCATGAACCACAAATTAATCACTGATTGAGTTATGTTTTTCTAATAAAGAAGAAGTAGCCAAAGCCTGAAAAAAAATCAATTAATATTAATGTATTTGGATCTGCAGGCAGAAATAAAACCCAGCATTTAGCCAAGCTGTATGTAAATTTGGAGTGAATTAGAGGAAGAAGATTAGAGGAAGAAATTAAAGCTCCATGCCTTGCTGGTGTGGCAGTACATGTCAAGCTGATGAGATTTGCAGTAGGTCTGACAGATCCATAGATAGAAGATAATTTTGGCCATAAAAATATTGTGCACAGAAGAGGATCTTTCATTCCAACCTTCTTCCTCTTTCATTCTGATGGGTACTCAATCCCACGTTCTCTCTCCCTTGTGATGGACACATAAGAAGGATATATGAAGTTGTAGGTGATGTTTAGGAACTTACAAGTCACATGAAACTTCTCAGTTCTCTCCAGAAGTCAGTGTGGAAGGAAGACTGGTGCAAAATATGTTCCAGCCTCATTTCTGTGTTTGTAACTGTGTTCAAGAGGCATTTGGATAATGCCCTCATTAATGCTTTAACTTTTGGTTAGCCCTGATGTTCTCTGAATGTCCCTTCCAAAGGAACCATCCTATCCTATCCTATCCTATCCTATCCTATCCTATCCTATCCTATCCTATCCTATCCTATCCTATCCTATCCTATCCTATCCTATCCTACNNNATCCTATCCTATCCTATCCTATCCTATCCTATCCTATCCTACCCTACCCTACCCTACCCTACCCCACCCTACCCTACCCTACCCTACCCTACCCTATCCCATCCCATCCCATCCTACTCCATTCCATTCTAAAAATCAGAGAGGTCTGAGGCAGACAGACCGTTGCAGAGCCTTCTCACAATCTTTTCCACAACTGCATTCAGCAGTATAACTACAGTTTTCACTATCAGGGACATTATTACCTCTGTAACAACAATGCTTTGTAAGTACAGCAGAAAGACAAGTGCTTTAGCATCTCTGGATACCAGATTGCTAGCATCTCTGTGGCTGGGCAGTGAAGACTGGCCTCATCTCATACATTCAGGATGGTACACAACTGATATATCTTCAGTGTTGAGATTTGTCCCGCTACTTTCTACTTTCCACAAGGGAGTTGAGTACTGGAAAACTGATCCCAGATTCTCTGTTTACTCAGAGTGAGTCAGTAGTACTGACAAAGTTTAGGACAAGATTCATTTTATCCTAAAGAAAGCGCCTCTCTCAGGCCCAGTGAATCATTTTCCTACCCCTACTGAATGCCTTGACTAATTCTCTTTACTACAATTGGGACCTCTTTGAGATACTATATTGTAGCTAGCAAAAATTAGAAGACTGAATCCCATTCAAGTTCCCTAAGAGTCAGCTAATGGAAATAGTTGCAAATAGTTTGCCCATATGTGCATTCCAGAGTGTGATTAATCCATTCCCAGGGTAAATGTCTAAATAAGGTGAGGAACTATTAACTGTCTGCTTGTCTTAGTATCATCTGGATGGCTTAATCTCATACAGCAAAGGTTAGTTGATAAAAGCTGGATCCTGAAACACATCCAGGAGTTGGACTCGATGATCCTTATGGGTCCCTTCCAACTTGGGATATTCTATGATTCCATGTATCACTACACATCTGTGTTTGGCAAAGTATTTCTTAGCACTAATGGCGCTAAAACCTCAGTGTCCACTCCTGGGACCCTTTCTTCTCAGATACTCAGACTGGAAAAGGATCCAGCCAGGTCCCTCAAGAATTAAAATTCAACTAGTTATTAAGGCACATTCTCTGGACTTCAGGGACGTTCATAGTCACAGGGACTTCGGAAAGATGAAGGACCATATTCAGGGACCACTGTCCCATAGTGCTAGACCCTGTACAAATACTGTGCCAGCAGGATGGCATTAGTCCTCTCCTATATTTTCTATAGCATTCCTTGGGGAAAACAATCTTGTTGGCATTCATTCCTGCATTTTCCTCCTTATAAATATATATAAATAAATATAAATAAATAAATAAATAAGAAACTCCAGCCTTGTTATTAAAGGCTTTTTGCCCAGAGAGGTTGTGGATGCCCCATCCCTGAAGGCATTCAAGGCCAGGCTGGATGTGGCTCTGGGCAGCTGGTCTAGTGGTTGGTGACTGTTCCTACAGCAGGGGGGTTGAAACTAGATGATCTTTGTTGTCCTCTTCAACCCAAGCCATTCTATGATTTCCTGGAGACCAGAAAATGCAAACGCCTTGTAGTTATTACCACTTTGCACCAGATTCCTGCCACTGACCTTCATGGTAAAACTCCATAACCCACTTACCAAATCCCCAAGTCATCTTGAACCCAGAGAGTAAGTTAATAGAGCATTTGGCAAGTTTCACATCATTTTTAGCTGACCTGTATTTCGACTTATTACATGATTCTCAGAGCAAAGAAAACCCATGGGTAACGTATGAGACGGCATTTGATAATAAAACTAAACTACCCCTGATTTACGCCTGTATATAAGCTCAAAGAAAGTAGAAAAAGAGAGAAAGAGGGAAAGACAGGAAAAAAAAGAGGGGGAGGGATGAAAGAATAAAAGGAAAAAGAAAAGTGGTAGAGAAAGTGAGCAGAAAGCAAGAAGGAAAGAGAAGGAAGAGAGGAAGGAAGAAAGAAAGGGAAAGAGAGAAAGAAGGTGAGGAGTGATAGCAGGGAGTGAGTGTAGTGATTGAACAAAGGATGATGACTTTAAACTAAAAGAAGGTAGATTTAGATTAGGAATCAGGAATTCTTTGCTGTGATGGTGGTAAGGCAAAGGAACATATTGCCCACCTAACAGGTTGGATGGGATTTTGTGCAACCTAATCTGGGACGTTTCCCTCATAAAGTCAGGGTTTTAGAACTGGGTGGGTTTTAATGCCCCTTCTAACCCAATCCATTCTATGATTCTGTGAGAAGAAAGGAGAGGAGAGGAACTGAAAAATAAATAGGAAAGAAAAGAAATGGAAATGGAAAAAGAGAAGAGAGGAGGGGAGG
>NC_034410.1:145579601-145598931 GCF_002078875.1 Numida meleagris
AGAGGAGAGGAGAGGAGAGGAGAGGAGAGGAGAGGAGAGGAGAGGAAAAAGAAAATAGAAGTAGGCAGGGAGGCAGAAAGTCAGGAAGTGAGGAAGCAAAGACTCAGCCATTTAGGAATAGTTTTACTGCATGCCTGAGCTCATCAGAGCAAGATCAGTTTTGGTGGGCTCCGCTATGCTCTTGTCTTGATATATGTATCACATAGGACATTAAGCTCACTTATCTTAAAGAACAAGTGAGACACAGAATCACATATTCACAGACTGGTTGAGATTAGAAGGTTCCCTTAGTGATGAAAAAGCCATTACAGTTGGTTAACAGGTACATTCAGGGGACTTGACACTGAAGATGTGATCTGAAAAGTTAAAAAAGCATTTTAACTGCTTCAGATAGTTAGGATCATCTGCATAAGTTCAAGAATAACACCAGACCATAAATACTGACTCAAAATGTGTTTTTCTTCTCTCTCTTTTTTTTAAGTATTTTTCCCAAGCTGAAATTTGCTGACAGTGTCATAGCTATACTCCCTACTGTTGGTGTAGCAATGAAAGCTCTGCTTGCTTTGCACTCACAGTGATATAATTGTTAATGCTGCTACCTGGCATTTTCATGCTTCCAGGCTCAGCTAAACTGACGATGTTGCAAAGACAGTGTGAAAGAGAAAGAAAAAAGTTGACAGCTCCTTAAAAGCTTTGTGCAAATAGGACAGTGTTTGACATAATGCTGTTCCAAACTCAGTCACCTGGACTTCATTTGTAAAACATGCAAGAAGCTGCTGGTTGCCTGGGTTTTTCTGTAAAAGGCGGCTGGAGTTGGTACCTCTGGGTTTGGAGTCCTGAGCAAATCTGGGCAGATGTCATCAGTAAAAACCAGAAACACAGAATCATAGGATCATAGAATTGTAGAATGGCTTGGGATGGAAGGGACCTAAAACTTATTTCTTACCACTTTCATCAGGAGCCACCAGTCAAGGCTACTGCAGGATGCGAGTGATGGTGTGAGTGATTCTTGCTACAGAAAATGGATTCTTTTGCGTGAATACGTTGTACTTTCTCTGGTATAAACTATAGCATCTATGACAGATGCAAAGGCAAGTATTCAGGGACACTTCCTTCAAGGAAGCTTGCAGTATTCTTTTTTGTTTGTTTGTTTGTATGTGTCTTTGTTTTTGTTCTTAATTATCATTTATGTATTGCTCTCCAGACTGCAAGAATTTCTACGGAGAATTTAGAAGTTTCTTTTACTATCAGTGAAGATGAGATAGCTGTGGCTGGATGAGTACTGAGCTGGAAGTCAGAAACAGGAAGGAATTCTGAAGTGTTCAATTGCTCTTTTCCAAACCAACTCTTGCAACACTGCTAGCTCCATGGGAAGCTTTGGGATCAGTCCAGGCATGGCTGAGAGAGAGACATCAAAAAGGGGCTGGGGATTGGTGATACTGAAGAAGCAAAAGAAATGATGAAACTATTGAGTAGGAAACACTTAGAGCTGGTGTACATTCAGCCAGGAGATAAGACATCAGCAGGCAGTGAGGGAAATGACCTACCCCTGCATAAAAGGATGTTATAATGCTGACCCAGATCGATTCCTCTGGCCATGTAATGAGTGTGGAAACGGATGCCCAGGGCACAGCAGGGGAAATATTAAACTGAGGGTGGATGCATATTAGAGAAAGCTTCAAAAATAATCAGTGCCAAGTAATGCAGAGCTGCCTACCTTGAAGGAAGACTGTGGGTTTGCTCAGGAGGTTGGTGACCTCTCTGGGCCTTGAGCAGCCCTGGATGGAAGAACGTCAAATCTATCTAGATATCCCATGTATCAGCAAAAAGCAATAGGTAAACTCCATAGGACTCACCTCCCTTCAGGGTCTCTACCAGAAGGTGGACCAGATCACCCCCTCATTTCTTAGAGTAGCAACTGCTAATTCAAAATTCGTATATTTTGCAGTCTCCCATGCTGTGCCTGCCAGTGTATAAACATGCCAACCCTCAGCTGTGCTAAGCAGTAATAAATCATCTGTGTGGGAGAAAGCTGGAAGGAGCACCAAACCTTGTGGGGCAGAAGTGCGGGTGGGAAACGAGGGCTTTGCTTTTCCTTAGCTGGAAATTAAAATTGGTCTCTGTCTTGCTACCGCCTGAACTGTCTTGCAGGGACCTCTCTACCCTCAGGGCTGCAGCCTCCCTGCTTGGGAAATACTGAGGTCAATAATTCACTTGCATATCTTGCCACGCTAAATAAGTGCTTCCAAAATCCCAAAGCAAATGGCTCTTGCTACATCGATGTCAGCAACGGGAAGTGGGAGGCATGAAAAGAACTGGGACCTTCAGGCAACTGTCTCCTTCATAGGTTGGGAGCGGTTAAACTGCACATTTAATTGCTTTGATATATATTTGTTTAACATGACTGCAAGATTCAGCTAATCTAATTGGCTTATTCGCTCCAAAGTTGCTAACAATGGACCCTAAACTGTACATAAATGACCGTTAAATTATTAGCTATCAGAGAGATCTGCAATTGGATTTTGAATGTGAAATAAAATGAGGGCTCAGAGAGGCAATTATTATTTTTTATTTTTGTATTTTTTAAGCAGCCTTATTATCTCTACAAGAGCTTTGCTCAGGAGACAAGCGTTCCCATTAGAAAATCAATAACAGAGCTGCAGTGATAGCAGCAGTAACCTGACTGCTTTCAATTAGTGCTTGGGAGAGGATGATCCTCTTCCCCGAGATTGTCAGTGGAATTTTGTGCATATTTATTTTCTGGGGAAATTTGACATCTTGGCAGTAAGATTTTGGAGACTTTTGACATTTTTACTTTTTACTACTGACCACAGGCTCTCACAGCTGATGGCTTCAGACAGAGATGGGAAAATCTTTGAGGTTGTTTGTCTTGGTCTTGTGTTGGTCTTGGACAGCAACAATGATAGCTTGATGTTCAGTGGGCAGCCCCATCCTCTTTTTATCCCTGTTTTCTTCGTCTACTGAAGATCCCTGAGACCACGAGACTTTAGAGGGGTATCTGGGCAATACAACAGTGAGGAGATGAGATTTGACGTGTGCTGCTCTCATAGTTGGAGCAGGATCCCATTGTGTCTTGACGGAAGACAGGATGATCTTTAGGTTCAGTACTCTTAATTTAAAATTTGTACCTAGAACACTGATGTGATTTGATATGAGGTGGAAGGTCTGATTTCTACAGTCAAAACAGATGATCTTAAGATATTTTCTTCGATCCTGTTTGCCTTTAATTTGCCAGCTCCATCTAACCTGCATTCCTCGGCCCAGTTGAAGCTGGAAAGAGTTACTGGGAAATTCAAAGCGGAAACTCACATTTGCTGCTATTTGGTAAGGCTGCACAACAAGCAGTAAGGGAGAAAGGGTGACAACAGTCCAGAGAGGGAAACAAGTTCAGGCAGATGTGTTATGTGTTATTGCTCTCTACAACTCCCTGAAAGGAGGTTGTGGAAATGCAGGTTAACTAGAGATAGGACGAGAGGGAATGACCTTAAATTGCACCAGAGGAGGTTCAGGTTGGATACTAGGCAGAATTTCTTCTCAGAAAGAGTGGTGAGGCATTGGAACAGGCTGCCCAGGGAGGTGGTGGAGTCACCGTCCCTGGGAGATGTGGCACTGAGGGACATGGTTTAGAGGGCAAGGTGGGGATGGGTTGATGGTTGGACTAGATGATCTTAGAGGTCTTTTTCAACCTTAATGATTCACTACAGGCAGGTGCTTGGTCTAAGTTATGTGGAGAGATCAGTTCCTCCTGATGGTAATTCAATGCATACTAAGGGGATAGGTTAAGACAGTCAACTTCCTAAATAGTTTTCATGGGATATCTAGATCTTCAGATACTTAAAGTTCAATAAAGAATTCCATGGTTGTTGATTTGTTTGAAACTTTGGCTCTGCAATTCTTGTTGCATAAGAAAAATCAAAGCTTTCTCTCACTGTCATGTGTTACCACTTGGTTGTTGACATGAAAGTTTTCTATCCTCCAGTGCCCGTCACTGAACAGATGTTTATGAGGAGGGTGCATCAATATCCTTCCACAGGAAGTTTTAAAGTAGAGTTCTGACAAGATTAATTTTCTACTTCAGACAATGATTCGTCTATTAGAGATTCTTTAATAGTTAATTATTAATCTCCATTATTAATGAATACCTCTGGATTCATGGATTCACATTGTAATAATGCATACCCCTGAAGTTCTAATGTATTTGACAATTACAGAAACATGTAATATTCATTGAACTGTAGAAGCTAGCACTGAATTTCTGACTGGGTGCATTTTGCAACCCACTAGAAGTTACTTTTCTGTGTGATTTTAGGCAATTACAGAGCAAGTGGTTTCTTTATTGCACACCATCTTGCTCTGCTAATGACTTAAAACTTTAAGTCGTGACTGCGATAAGGGGACTGCTATTCAGGAGTACAGATCTACATTTCCAGCTCTGGAGACCCAGCGGTCCTTGTTTTGAGACTTGTTTTAAGTCAGTCGAATATTTTCAGCAGAAATAAAAGTATTGCGGTAGGTAGATTCCAAACTAACGTGAGTTTTTGACAAGGGCGTTGATGTTTTTTTTTTTCATCTGCAGAAAAAGAAAACACCCAAACAAACAAAATCAAAAAATTTCACTTCGATTTGCTTCCTAACAAGATGCTTCCTTTTTTTTTTTTTTTTTTAATTTGAAGTGATGTTCCATTTAGATTTTCTTCTGTAGTGCTGAGAAAACATGTTTCAAATCTTGAAAACAATGTGAAGAAATTTATTGTGGGTGGAAGACAATATTCTTCCAAACTCAGATATGCTGGTCTTGTTAACCTGTTTGTTTGTTTTCCATTTTCAGTTAGCCGACTATTTTTTGTTGTTGTTCATTTCAGATATGCCTCCAACTTATTTATTTATTGACTTACCTTGCAGAATTGGCAGCAAAATGAAAAAACAGTTATTCCCACATCTCTGTTTAGCAAACAGCTTGTCACTATCTGTGCCCGGGGGTGTCCAGAAATTGCTCTAGATCTCCAGATAACATTTTAATGTAATTGAGAATAAGTAACATATAGTACAAATAAAAACAGAGTAATAATAATGATAATAGGACAGATGTAAACAGTTTTGGATTAGTGATGATCACTGTGTTTTCCACACCATTTTTGAATGAATGAAGCCCCAAAGCTCTCTCAGTCTATGTCTTCTAAGAAATTTCTTCATTTTGGTGGAATATAAGTCACTGTTCCCCCTTATTATTTCTATTATTGGACTAGATTATCTTAGTGGTGTTTTCCTGCATTAATGATTCTATGATTCTGTGATTATAGCCCTGTGCCTCTCAGACATAACAGTAGTTGAACATGAAGTGCCCTGTAGTTGGTCTCTGATGTCACTTATGTCCCCGGGTCTGGAGTGGAGACCATGAGAGTACTCTTTCCCAGGGAAGCCAGGGAGAAGCTGCTCTTCTAGTCAATTTTTGAATGGTCTTCTGATCTGATTTTTGAATTGATCTGATTTTTGAATGGTCTTCTGCAGAGCCAGGAGTTGGAGTCAATGATCCTTATGGGTCCTTTCCAACTTGGGATATTCTGTGACTCTATGATTCTTTAATTCAAGCAAGGAGCAGCTGCTGCTGAACTTCTTTCAGCTGAGGGATCACATTCCCTTGTACGTGAGCTGAAGGACTGCAGATGACTTCGAAGTTCAACCTTGTGCAGCTCTTAGTGCATTGCAATGACCAGAACAAGGATGCATAAGATGGAGATGGTCCCGATGTTGAGTTTCATCTGTTGGCATGCAGACAGAAGTTATGCTATGAGTCTGTAAGTCTTGCAGAGGGGGAGTGAACCATTTCTTGGGCTTCTTCTGCATCACAGCCTTGAACTGACAGCATCCTCAAGTGAGCTGAACCTCTGTCATTCAACCAGAGTAACTTTTTCCCCTCTGCTCAGCTCTGCCATGCCAGCTTAGCACCAATGAAGTCAGCCTGAGAAGGAGGTCTGAACTTCCATTTCTGACAGAGTAAGACAAACATCCTCAAAAATCATGCAGATACATCTTTTGGATAAAACCTTTTTATTCTGATTTTCGGGAATAGGAATATTTAGAACTGGCTTGTTGAAACTGATGTTGCAAATACATTTGAAGAGCTGGAACATGTTGCCCAGAGAGGTGGTGGACTCCCCATCCCTGAAGATATTCAGGGTCAGGCTGGATGGGGCTCTGAACACCCTGATCTAGCTGTAGGTGTCCCTGTTCATTGCAAATGAGTTGGACTAGATGACCTTTAATGATCCCTTCCAACGCAAACGAGTTTATGATTGTATGATTAAATTGGATAGATGCTGGAGTCTGAGTTTTGATTTGAAACTGAGTAGTTTGGTACTCTGAAAATGATTCTCCTGGAATGGTGCCCACAGGGGTATGGCAGCACCTTCTGCACCTTCATTTGTCTGTGCTACAATGCCTGACAAACAACAATGTTTTTACTTCACTAAAAAACAGAATCCATCACAGTATTTATGCATGCTCCCCCGCAATGAGAATAACAAGGGAGTTTAAGAGAAGTAACAATCTCTTTTTCCTCCCTCCCTGTGGGCAGGAGATATACTGGCTTATTTTGATATGCCTTTGATTTGCTTTCTATTTTTGTGCTTCTTTTCTTTGAACAAGCAGCTAGAGATAGTTAGGACCAGAAGACCGGCTGCTACCAGCAACTTACTCCCATTTGCAACAGCTAATTACTCATCTGCCAGCTTGTCAGTAAGGTTTTTGATGCAACATTACGCTTCTGTAGAGACTTTCCCTGTCATCCTTGTGCTGGTGTTTTCAGCCTGGAAGAATGAACCACCCGTGACCCTACCAGCATGGGTTTGAATCAGCTTGTCACTGTTTCTCTCTCCCTGATGCTCCTAGTCTCCAACTAGTTTGGCATTTTACCCGTGCTTCTCTGTGCTGCAGATATTTCCACTGGGAGCCCAACATTGTGCACCTGCTTCATAGTTATATTTAGATTGAAAATATCTGATTCAATAGGTAAGAAAGATTTCTCTATTCTGACAAAGTGAAGCACTGAAGAAATATTTAAAAATATTAAAAAATATATATTTTAAAATGTGTTTCATGGCATAGTATTGTGATTGCTGAAAACTTCTTTTGAGTTCAGGCTGATTTGGGTCGTTGTCCCATTCAGTGATCAACTCTCCTTTTTAAAAGACAAGCTTTTGTAAGTAAACGCTAGTGCCAACTATTTCTTCCCTGCATAAGATGGGCTGTGCAAGATCTGAGATTTCTGTAGCCAGAAGGTTTCACACTTTCTGTGTTGAAAGTCCCAAGCTGATCACTTTTTAATAAGTACTGGGGAATTTATTCTTCGAGGGTTCATCTGAATCTGCAGCAAGGGAGAGAGACATCCACCCTGCAATATGGGGAAGTTACACGAGTCTGAGACTAAACCCATCACCTCTCCGCTGTCTAGGACTCATATGCCAACACAAGCAAATTTGCTCAAAGGTAGGGTCATGATTATGTGCGCTTATGGGAATATTGCTACTACAAGACCATGGAAGGTGTTTGCAGACTTTTTGCAGATTTTTTTCTTGCAATTATTATTTTGTAGCTATGTAGTATTGACAATCAAATTTGCACTGCTAAAGGATGGAATAAAAATACATTTGCTCTGAAGACAAAGTTATCTGCTTTTTTGGCTTCATCAGTATTGTCATCAGTGACTAAAAGGATACGGCCAAAATTGCACAGGTTCTGAGCCCTCCTTGAAGAGGACAGCAAATCAAGGAGAACAGTTATGTGTTAAAAAAGTCATGAATTAGTATCTGAATTTCTGTCATGCTTATACATATCTCTTCAGAAGAGATTCAAGGAAAGTGAGGGAAAAAGGAAGGTCTCTGCCTCAAAACATTTACAAAATCAGTGTTGACTAGCTTCCACTGTTTGTCATGCCTGTACAAACATGGCAATTTTACCATTAAACTTAATATTTATCAAGAACAGGGCTGAAATGATGACTTGCAAGAGTTTTTCATGCAGCTTGAAGTACTCAGTAACAAAAGGAAACCAGGTTTAGGGAAACAATAATCAACAGTATAGAGTAGGATGTTCTCAGTCTCTTCCAATATTTCAAGTCAGTCCTACACTCCCGGAGATTTGCTGATTTTGTGCCTTTACCATCTCTGGAGATTCTTATTCCCTTTTCACCAGTTGTTTGCCAAGCTCCCAGGCTGCGTTGCTTTGGAGTCAGTGATAAAGTGTGGAAGAGTTGAAAGAAAACATGGCTGATGCTCAGGACAATACTTCCAGCCATGAGTGTGCCTGCTTCAGCCTGTTCTGCTGATTCCCATCAGTTGATCTGCTCTCTATCTTCAGGCGCTCTCTGTATTTATGTGGTGAGGAAAGGGGAGACAGGAAAGAAATCAGTATTGTCTGAGTGCACATGTGGGATTTGGTGTAAAAAATAAATAAATCACTATTAAAAAGAGGAAAAGAAAAAAATACACTCTAAATAAATGAACATGGTTCATTATATATTAAATGAACCTCTGAATAACAAAGTCTTCTTTGAAAGAAATGTGGAACACAGATATCACTAGAGAAGAGGGAAAGGACAAATGCAATCTGCAAATGGGTATTTTAGGTCATGTTGTCCAGTCTGAACAAGGTAGAACTGGGGGTACAGACAGGGCTGTAAGTGAACTCACAGACACAATGACACTTGGATTCTTCCCCAGTAGGACATTTGAGTGACACTAGGGAGAGGAATAGAGTGAAGAAAGGGGAAATCAACAAGTGGGCCAATGGAATGAGGTCTGGGGTGGAATGGGATGGAAGAACAACGCTTGGGTTCTTCACCACTGGGATATTTGAGCGATGCTAGGGAGAGGGAAGTAATGGGAGAGTTGAGTGTCTCAATACGTGGATCAGTGGGTGGGATCTAGGATGGTATGGGCACACAAAGATGCTTTGGTTCCATCACTGGAACATACGGATGACACCAGGGAGAAAGAGATAATGGGAAACTGAGAGCCCCAACACATGGATGTGGTGGTTAAAGGGGAACCCAACACATGGGTCAATGGGATGGGGTCTGGGTTGGAGTGTTGTTCTCTCTCTCCTCGTCTTCCTAGGACCATGTGTTACAAAGCAGATAAGGAACTTCCCTGCATAAATGACATCAAGGGGTTTTATTTTCCTCTGATTGCCTTCCAAATTTCCCTGCTCTCCAAGCTCTGCGCCTAGTCCTCAGCTCTCTTACCAGAAAGGAAGATGATTTTCAGAATCTGTGGCTTCCCCTGAGAGGAGTGGGAAATGCTGGGAAGAGGATGAAAGTCCTTCAGTGCTGGTGGTCTTGATTCCCACTGAATTCCACAATGAAAATAATGAGATAGGTTTCACTCAAACTGCAGCATTTATGTTAATTTATGGAAATCCAGTGGGCCACACATTTTGAGGGTCATACAAACAAAAAAAGAAAAAAAAAGAAAAAGGAAAAAAAAACTAGAAAACAAACCCTACGTAGGAGTTGAATTGAGCTTAATATGATTTGACTGTGTCCCTTAAGCTTATTTAAACATTTAATTTTGTTCTCTTATTCTGTCCCTGAGTACGTATGGATTTCATAGAGGTTTAAGTTTAACAGGGCAGAAGAAAGCTGCCTGTAATTGAAACAGGCTTTATGCACAAGTCAGGATGTTTTGTTCAAAACTCAGAGGTAAAAATGCATTCAATCTGTTTGAAGTGTCTTATTTTCAGGTTAAAGGAAACAGTTGCAAGAAGGGAGAAAAGTCGCCCTTCCCTAGGTGAGAGGGAATTCAAAGGGAATTGTCTTAAAACTTTGGGATGGGAGTACTGAGAAAGCAGAGAGACAATGGAGCATCATTATATGTTTCTGGGGAAGAGGAGAGTGCATTTAACCAGTGCAATAATTCTCAGAAATGTTTATGGCGAAATTGAATCTGGAAAGGCATGGATTTATTTGACTCCTCTGACAAGGTGTTCCCCTGTGAGCTGGGACATCCTGTGCTCTGATGTGGCCTCCCCTCGAGCTGCTGTGCGCAGTTTTGGGTGCTGTAATATAAAAAGGAGATAAAACTATCAGAGAGCACCCAAAGGAGGGCTACGAAGGTGGTGAAGGGTCTGGAGGGCAAGGTGTATGAGGAACAGCAGATCTCCATTGGTTTGTTTGACCCAGAGAAGAGGAGACTGAGGGGAGGCCTCGTGGTGGCCTACAGTTCCTCACAAGGGCCCCCGTAGAGTATTTACAAACACAAGGAATGGATTGCATGCCGGTTCTGAACGGCTAACAGCCAAGTTTGTTCCAACTGGTCTCACTGATTTATGGCAGGATACAATGACAAGCAGTTTGATAAATGGCTCCTCCATTATCATAAACCAGATGCTTTGTAGCATACATTATAATTGCATCTCAGAAAACACAAATGTTATGGATCTGAGTTTGGGTGAGTACTTTATTTAGTCTTATAGTCATTATATCTATTTCCTTATTCAAGAATAATTCAACCTTAACATGAAGGATTTCTGAGGTAAATTCAATGAGCTACACATTATGAGATCAACCTCATACTTCAGCATATAGAAGGTGTGCTTGGGTCAAATACATATACAATGTGAAAATCGCAGATGTTTATTCAGGAAGGCACCAAAGGAACAGACCTTGAAAGGTGCTAAGCACTCCCCAGTTCTGTTGCATTCTATGGAATCCTGGGAGCACTTCTCTTTGCAAGAATTAGATTTTGGAGTTGACTTGCATTACTTGAGTCTTCAAAGTTAGGCTGGAATAAATGCCGTTTTGGAGATCTTTCCCCCGTTTTTCTTGGTTACTTTTCTTTTTTGACATTATTGAGAAGTTGACTTGGATCCTTGCATGTAAACTAACTGAAAT
Source organism: Numida meleagris (assembly GCF_002078875.1). Classification (NCBI taxonomy): domain Eukaryota; kingdom Metazoa; phylum Chordata; class Aves; order Galliformes; family Numididae; genus Numida; species Numida meleagris. The sequence continues at coordinate 145,590,511 of NC_034410.1, forward strand.
GTATTCCCTGGGTGTTGTGAACATGGTGGACAAGAAGATGACCTACAGCTTTGGCTGCTAGCTAGGCTTGTTCAGAAATAACTGCTGAAGATGTCATTCTACCAGCTATGAGTTTCACTGATATATGGAAATTTCAATGTATTTCCACAGGAGAGTATTTTCTCCATTTCAAATGTTTTATTTAACTCTAAATGCAAGGACAGAGGAGAGATGAGTTTGCTCCAGCCCTGCTGGATGCAAATCTGCATGTATGTCAGTTGCTGTTCTGATGCAAAACTGAAGCTTATGCCCTGTAGTCAAGAAGCTTACAAGTGCCCTCACAAGCAGCTTCAATGGATAATGTTCCTTCACTCTGTCGTTTACATACACTAAATACCAAGCAGGAAAAGAAAGAAATTCTCTTTGGTAGGGTTCTTAGCTCTCAATTTGGGCTAGAAATGCTAGTTCACTGAAATTAGACTTCATTTCGTGAAAAAGGAGTGTTTTTTCTGGGATCAGCAAAAAAACAAGGAGCGTCAGCATTTTTGCGAAAAAAAGTTATTACTTTAAAATTATTTTGAATTTTGAAAGGTAACCTCATGATAGTAAAACAAACAAACAAAAAAGCAGTGATGTAAGTTGAAATTGAAGTATTTTGGCTGGCCTGAATTAAATTCCTGCACTGTGCTGAGCTGCCAGTTTGTGAAAACGATCCTGGCATTTAGAGTTTTTCTCAGATTTTTGTTACGGACAGTTTAGAATTCTTAAACTTTTCCCAGTATAGAAAATGCATTTCTTGTTCCACTGTCCAGGTATCATTTCTTTGAAAAGGGATACACAATCCTATGCAGCACTAAGATGTTTTATATTTCATGCTCTGCTTGCTGGTATCCAGGCAAGAGAGCTCTTCTTGCTGTGTATTTCCACTTTTTATTTTAATTTAGGAGTTCTCAATCATAGTGTGCTGTAAATACAAGGAAATGAAATTCTTTTCCTCTGCTAAAATAAGAAGATTTACTTGGGGAAACAACTCCGTAAATACTACGTACTGCCATCTATAGCTTTGCTTGGGAAACACATTCCCAAGGCAAGCTCTGCACACAAAACTGCTTTTTCCACCATTGAATGAACCTATTGTGTTAACCAGTTTTAAAAACGTGGCTATCAGTTTCCAACAGCTACTGTAGGTAAAGGCTCTTTAATTATTATTGCCATTGTTATCTTTAGAAGGTGTTCACCACTTTCCCTTTTGTGAATACAATTTCCAGAAAGACATAAGGAAGAGTTGAAAACTTGTTAGACAGATTCCCTTTATGTGTCCATTTGGGACACTCTGGTTCTGACTTCACTAGGAATAATGTCATTCTGTTCTCTACAGTAATGCAGGCAGATAGTAGATATAACGCAGTTCCCTCTAGGATAAACATCTTCAATGTTTTAGCAGCTTCCCTCTTGTTAGAATAATTTCTATCTTTGTTTTCTTTCTTTTTTTTTTTTTTTTCCCCTTTCCTGCTTTTATACCCAGATTTGTGATTCTCAGACTCTGGATGGACTCGTCCCTCGGCACTGAGGGACATCGTTTTGTGGACATGGTGGTGATGGGTTGACAGTTGGACTAGATGATCTTGGTGGACTTTTCCAACCTTAATGATTCTATAATTTTATGAGCAACATCCCTACATGAGTAGCAGAGGGGACAACCACCAATGCAAAGTTTAAATCTTATTGCATCCTACTGCTGTAGACTCAGTGTTTTCCTTCAGAAACACCTTTGGGAACTATGGAGAATGTCAAAGGAGAAAACACTGCTAATGCAACTACTCCATCCCCTCCATGGCATGGCTGCTCATTCAGGCACACTCCCCAGCATATGAAGCAAGAGTAGTTCAAGAGGATACACCTGATGGCATATCCTTGGGAAGTAATTCCCCAGTGAAGTAGAATTTTCTTGAGATTATTCTTCCCGGCCCTCTCCATGCTTTGCCCAGGTCTCACCAGTATGGCAGGTTGCGTTGAACTGCTAGGGCTGAAACCCAGAGTTTTGCAGTGAGAAGATATCTTTGTGTGTTTCAGCATGTTTAATTTCAGTATATTCATGCAAAGTGTGAATTTGACCCTACCAAATGTGAATTTGACCCTAGTAAGTGTAAATTTGACCCCAACGTTCTCAGTATAAAGAAATACTAAAATAATTTTCCTCTTGATATTCCTCCCACTGTTTGTTTGGAGGAGGACTGGGAAAGGCCACTCAGTTTTGGGACTATGTCTGAGTCAGGTTGGTAGGATGGGAGGAAGGGGTTCTCAAGTTCGGCTTTTAAGAGACCTGAGGAACTGGGAACATCTTTTGTTCTGCTAATGGACTTCTCTGCCCTCAGGAGTATCCTGCAGCAGTGAGTTTCACAGATCCTGGTACACAATGGTAGCGCTATTTCTTCTTAATCCCTTCACAGGTGTGCAAAACGGAAGGAACTAAGTGGGCGATTATGTTCGATTCCTGCAAGCACCAGCTTCTGACATGCACTGCTCAACCTCAGTCCTCCCTGGAAGGTAGACAGTGAGAAAGAGGGAGACAAACGCTCTCTTCTCTACGTGTTTAAATCTGGGGTAGTGTTCTTTCACCTGTTCATCGAGGGTCTGGAGGTTCACTCCCCAAAGAAGGCTGCATAGAAATGGGCTGCAGTGATTTTTTCTTTGCATCGAGATGCGTGAGGTTTTTGACATGCCCTATGGCAGCAGTGGAGGCTGTAAGTGGGTGATTTTTTTTTTTTTCCTGTAGCACTTTTTGGTGCTTTTTCCTTTTGCTGAGCTTCTTTACCCCATAACATAGCAAAGATCCAAGCTGTACCCTGCTCCGCCCAAGCCTCAGGGCAAGGAATGTAAGTGCCCCCAGTCAGATCCACCACCCGAAGTCATTGCCAAGATACCCCACGGGTCTCACAAATACTTTACACGGGAGCTTTTTGCCAGCCCCCCATTGTGCTTCCCATTCAAATACACTAGAAAAAAATGAAGGGAAGAAATCTTTGGGGGACTTGGAGGTGCACTTCTCAAAGAAAAAGAAGCCAACTAAATAAATTCTTGTGAGGCTGGAAAGGGAGGGATTCCCATTCTGAGCATGCACCCTGCTAATCCAGCATAGCCGCCTGTCGGCTGAAAATATGCATTTCAAGCTCCATCTGCCCCTTTGCTCCTGTCCCTGCGTTGAGGCTGGAGATGTCACAGATGCCTTTGGCCAGCAGTGCTGCAGTGCTGGCTGGGGACGAGGGAAGGCTGGATTGCCAGCGTTTACTGTTCAGCTCCTCCTGGTGAAAGATTTCTTCTTTTTTTTTCTTTTTTCTTTCTTTCTTTCTTTTTTTTTTTTCCCCTTGTATCTAGAAGTTTTGGGGGGATAAAAAGGATTTGGAGATGTGGAGAAGAGGGTGAAAGGGATGGATGTGGTGAAGGGAAGGGAGAAAAGCCAAGGGCAGGGAATGGAGGCAAGAAGGAGGAGAATGGAAGTGTCCCTGGGGTGTCCATGGAGAGGGGACCAGGGTGCTCATAACCCTCCCTGGAGCAGAGGGAGCACAGGTGAGGGTAACCAGCATTATTCTATGATTCTATGATTATATCTGCCCCACAAGGAAGGTCCGTGCCTCTCCAGCAGGGATGGAGGTTGCTTCTGCAGGGAAAGGATCTGCTTTCCTCCTCCTGGAGCAGGAAGGGTTAAAGGCAAGGGGCAGGTCCTGGAGTCTGGCAGGATGCTGGAGTCCCCCTGCTCTCCTCCTTTCTCCCTCTCCCTTCCCACCCACCTTCTTCATTAAGCTCCTCATTACCAGGGGCACCTTCCCCAGGCTGCAAACTCAAGCAGCAGCACCTTCACCCCAAAGCTGCCAGGATACAGCATGGACATTTCCCCCCCCCTTCCTCCATCTGCTTAAGCCTGAAAAACACCCTGGGGGTATTGCACTGGGATGAGACACCCCCCCCCCCCCACACACACACACACCAATAGCTGTGTGTTGACGAGGCTGGGAGGAATGCTAGGAAAGAGGTTAAATAAATAAATAAATAAATACTTAAATAAGAAAGGGTTAATGGCTGTTGCTGTTCACTGGCATCACCGTGGTGGGAATCCATGGCCACACGGAGAGGTGGCTGGGGGGGGGGGTGGTTGGAGGGAGGTGTGCATGGGGAGATCCAGCCCCCCCATCCTCCTTCAGGCTGCAGGGGTGAGGGGGGAATGAGAGGATCGCTGCCCCCAGCGTCCTGCCCCATGTCCCAGACTTGTTAGCGGTGGATGGGGACCAAGAGAGCCCCATCAGCCCCCTCTCCCCCTTCCCTGACCCTGAGCATCCCTCTGTGAGCCCCTCTCTCCCTCAAGTTTAGGAAAGAGGGGAGGCAGAGCCTCTCTGCCCCCTCCCCCCCCCCCCAAACCCATCACCACCGATCCCAGCTCCCTTTTCACCTCCTGTCTCCCTGCTTAGGGCTAAGTTGTCCCGGGGAGGCTGCGCTGCCCGGTTGCCAGCGCGCTCCGGCTTTTTTCTGGCTCTTGAGCTCCATCCATCCATCCATCCTTCCATCCATCCATCCATCCATCCATCCATCCATCCATCCATCCATCCATCCATCCTCTCCTCCTATAGGCTAGCGGAGCATGCCCGATGCAAATGCCGTGGCACTTCGGGTCCGTGCCTATAGCCGCCTGTTTTACAAAGCTCCGATCCGTGCGTGTGCGTGTGGATGTGTGTGCGTTTTATCCCTCCCTCCCATCCCTCCCTTCCCCTCTCTCTCTCTCTCTCTCTCTCTCTCACTCTAATGTGTGATCTGGAAAGCTTATAAAAGCCTGATGTAATCCTTAATGCAGCCCCTGGCTACAAAGACTGGATCTAGTTTCACAGAGAGAGATTCAGAAGCAGAATTAAGAAAAAAAAAAAAAGGAAAAAAGTGGGGGGAGAAGAGAGAGAAAGAAAGAAAAGCAGACGAGTGGATTTTAACAAAACATATCTTTCTGGAGAAGACCGTTCTCTCTCTTCGCTGCTGGGAAAGCTACTCTGAACCCTGCTGTATATTTTTGGGAGGGAAGAAGAAGAAGAAGACTTGATTGCTTGGATCTAATGCTTTGCTGGCTTTTAACTGCGTTTTTCCGTTCTCCTAAGGATTCCTCAAAACCCGGCTTAATTATTTTCAGCTTTTCTCTTCCACCTGCCTCTCTGCAGAGACACCAAAGGTTCTCCCTTCCTCTCCCTCTTCACTCTCATTTCTTTTAGAATATTTTTCTCCCCCTTCCCCGTTTGATATATACATATATATATATATATAAATGTGTATGTATATATATACATAGAGGCAAGAGTGGAGGGAGAGTGAGCTCTGCGTTTTGGACTCCTCACGCTCCCCACCGTTGGGTTGGTTACCCCTGGATATGTCGCTGCTTTCCATTTGGAATTTGACAAAGGGAAGAAGGAGGATATAAAACCTGGGGAGCTCCGCAAGGTAAGGGGCTCCCGACAACCCTTCCTTCTCCTGAGGAGGGGAGGGATGGGGACTTCTCCGGGATGCACGTTGCGGGGTCTCTCCATTCATGGGGGGTGAAGCATCGGTGGGCACCATCTCCTATGCTTTTTGCCCCTGGAAACAGCACCCGGAGGAGGTTTTCTCTCCCCCCTCCCCTCCTCCCCCCCCACTCTGCACTGCAATTTGGAGCAATGGAGCATAATCGCTCCCTGCCATGGGAAGTTTTAACTTTCGTGCATGAGGGTCCTGTGGGCAAACAGAGAGCGGCGGAGGGAAACAGTGATGTCTGCAGGATGCGGGGAGCTGGTGGAGGGGGGGGGGGGAGCCCAGAAGGCATTTGTGTCCTGGGGAAATGAGATGGGGAGCTGGTTGTTTCTGGGGGAGAAAGCTGGGGGGCATCGCGGCACGGAGCTGCAGAGCCAAGCGGGGCTGAACTGCAAAGTGCTGCGAATCCGTGGTGCTTCCACGGGCTCTGGGACTCCTCCATGCCTGCAATGTTGGCAAACAAAGTCTCGGAGGGAAAGGCAGCTGCGTGCCCCGGGCGTGAATCCTGCCCCTATCTGCCCCCATCCCAGTTCTTTGCTTTCCTCCTCTCTCATGGAGTTTTGGGGGGACCACTCCTTGCTTTGCTGCTCATCACTCCAAGGCTGGAGGCAGTGGGCTGGGGAGGCAATGAGTTCCCCCCTTTCCCCCCCAAATCAATGCTGTTTATCAATGCTTTGCTTCACACTGTAGGAGAAAATTAGCTTTTAGCCTAGGTAGAAATCAGAGTATTTCACAGATACGGTGCTCCGGGAGCTTGGGGTATGCTGGCACCCAGTCACAGCTTTACCCTTTATTGTGGGGATGGGGTGGAGGGGGAAAAAAGGAGTCTCCATCAGGGATGCGTAATTACAAAGCATCTTGTTCTGAATCACCCTGTGTGGGAATGAATCGCAAAATTTGTCTCTCCCTCTTCCCCCACCGCCCCCTTTCCTTTCACGGCCTGACATTCGCTGATGGAGGGTGGCTGTTGATGCATCTCCAGACTTTCGCAGAGAGGTATTTCAGCCATGGCTCTGCCAAGGCTGGAAGCAGAAGTGGGGTTGGGGTGGTGGGAGCAGGTGGACGGGTTTCAAAGGGACTTTTCGGCACGGTTGTGCCCCGCTCTTGGCTTCTACAGCATCAGTCCCTGGCAATAGAAGGCACCGGGTTGCAAATCAACTCTGCAAGGTACCTCCAGCTTGTGACTCATGCTCGTAGCCCTGCTCCTGCCCTGGCAGAGGAAACAACCCCTGTGAATCATTTACACAGAGAGGAGGTGGGAGCAGTGGGGGGAAATATCAAGGCAAGGTCAAAGGGATGGAGGGCAACAAGATTTCCCCTCCTACATCCTTGACCACCCCAGTCCCTTTCCAGCTGCGGCTTCCCAGAGCTCAGGCTCCATCCAGCTCCACCACGAGCCAGCTGACAGCTGATGGTTGAGGGAGGAGGAGGAAGGTGGAGGAAGAGCAAAGCTACTTTGACAGATGTCAAAATCCTGCGCAGCAGCAAAGCAAAAATCACAGTGCCTCAAAGGCTGGAGCCACCCCATCAGGGTGCGCAGGGGAGGTTGGGGTGCAGGCTTCATGGCCCCTTTACCTGTTGATTTGCTCCAGGTTTGCTGTCTCCTGGCCATGCAAAGGCTAAGGAGAGCCAGGAGGGATGAGCCCTGGAGTTGACTGGCGACCTCCACTGCGTAGCAGGGAGGACTGTGTATTAATGATGATGACTCTGCTTTGGCTGGTGCTGAAATATCTGTATTATCTATTATCAGCTGGGAGACGAGGCTGGAGGCTTCGCAGAGCTGGGATCTCATCCAAAGCTCGGGCTGCTAAAGGAAACAAACAACTCCCCATCCATGTTAAGTGGGTTCCTAATTAATTAATGACTCATTAACCTGGGACCCCAAAATCTATCCAACACCTCACTGAGGAAGAGGAGGGAGGTCGCAGAGTGGCCACAGGACTGAGCCAGGCTGGGGTTGGGGACAAGTGGAGGGTTGGGTATGGTGGACATGGCTCTCAGCTGCAGGACAGGGGATTGACTGTGGGGTGTGGGGTGCAGCCAGGATTACCCCACTCTGCCTTATGAAAGGGTGCAGCATCTTTTCTGCTCACTTCTGCTGGGGAGGGAGAAATGGGAAAGCCAGGCAGGAACAGGCAAGGAGCAGTGCTCCCAGCTGTTCCCATGGCACTTGGAATAGCATTGCAGAGCCCCAAGAGCAGGAACAGAGGCTTCAAGTCCCTCTTCTCCTCTTCCTTGGGCTCTGCATGCCAACATTGGTCTGACCGGGGAAGGACTGGCTGCAAAGTGGAGTGGGTTTTTCCAAATATAGGGGAAACTGAGGCAGGGGAGCTGTGCTGGACCTCACACCCAGGCTGGGAAGTGTACGTGTATGTCTTAGGGAAGGGGGAGCTCGTGGATTCCAGTCACATCCCAAAAAACAGCCAAAGAGGTGCAGGAACCAGTCCACCCCGTGGTGAGCCCTGCTGGGATCTAGAACGTATCGGGGAAGAGGTTGCATAGCTTTACCTTGTATACATCCCCTTCTTACAACCACCCCAAACTTCGCCCCCTCTTCATCCTCCCCATACCATCAAGGCTGTCCCGCTCGCTCGAGAGAAGTCCGGGGGCACTGCAAGGGAATGTCAGGATCCCGCTGGCCCCCCTTCTTTCCCAGCCCAAGCCGTTTCTCGCCGCGGGGGGAGCAGTCGGGGGCGGCCGGGGCTTGCGGCGAGCGGCGGGGAGATGGCGCTCGCAGCCCGGCGATGGCCGCCCGCCGCCCCCGGTGCGCACAGATGGATGCTCGGCAAAGCCCTCCGGAGCCGTGCCCCCACCCTCCCTTCCGTATCCCCACCTCAGAAAAAAAAAAGAAAAAAAACACCCAAAAATCCAACAAACAACCTGCGGTTGGGGCTTGCAATCAGG